>NC_056727.1:99505285-99532785 GCF_019279795.1 Protopterus annectens | reverse complement strand
TAGAGGATACAAGACTGCACTCTGTTGAGCACTGCTGCTTACACGTAGCTCAGCAAAAACAAAAATAAAAAAAAACAATATCCGCTGATCAGCACTATAAAGGTATATCCTCCAGTAACTTTTGAAAAACCATGCTCCAGTAGTAAAAAAATGTATATTGGTATATTTTTAATCAATGTCAAACAACATAAACCTCTTACAAAAAATAGATTTAGTGAGCTTTCGTCTCTACCCACGAGACTTCATCAGAATCAATTAAAATCATTAATTGATGCATATAAATACTTTTCCAAAGTTCATTATAACCAATTAAAAACCTTGGCAACAAATTAATCTAACTAAATAAATCAACTGAATCAATTAAAAAACCGAATCAATTAAAAAACTGTTGAATGCACTATAAGGGCTTAACATAAATTTTCCAAAATACTTATAATATATTCATAACAAAAAAATTGTTATTATGTGGTAGAAATTAGCAGATCACATTTACAAATTTAAAAACAATAAAATATATAAGTATAATTATGAGATATAAGTATAAATTATATAAAATAAGTATGTAAATAAATAAATAGTAAAAAAGACTGGGATCAAAATTTCATTATTGTGTTACGTAACAAGTATCCTACCAACAACCAAATGTAAATGGGTGAATATTAATAAAATATAATAAGTATAATAAATATTATGAATATTTGCAAGTTGACAAAAGTATTTAAATGTACTGTGGACTGCAAAAAATATATATAGACTTAAATCAATAAACCAAGGAAGGTTTATTTAGGATTTAATGCCAACAATTTCAATGCAGGTTTAATGTAAATATGGTCATTCATGCCCATTTGGGAGCATGAATCTAATCTAATCTGCCAAATTAATTTTTCTAAGAAAGTTTCCCAGTCACCACCCCTCTCACCATGTTTCACCTCTTCTAATACCCCAAATTTTATATTGGTATTTTTACACTTTAATGTGTGTCTAAACAAGGCATTATTCTCATTCTTTTTATTGATGTCCCTCATATGTTCATATATCCATGTTCTCAGATGCCTCTCTGTTTTCCCCACATAATAGGCCCAACATGCCTCTCTGTTTTCCCCACATAATAGGCCCAACATGCCCTACAATATGCAAGGTATACTACTCCTTTGGTGTAACAGCTGTAATAACCATTACTCTTTAATCTAAACCCAATACCTGGGATCAAAAGTTTTTTTATCCCGCTAAAAATGGACATTGTGCACATCTACCACACTTGTGGGCACCAATTCTGGGTTGTATCCCCCCCACTACCACTTACAACCTTCTTTCTTTCAAAAATATTTTTGCGGTTGATATTCTTCCTATAACCAAACCTAAGGGGTTGTTGAAAAATTGATGTTTTATTGGCCATTCTCCCAAATATATTCCAAACCCCATTAATACCGTTTTTCAACCAACCAATGTCTGCATAATAAGTTAAAGTTAAACGTGGTAATTCCGGGGTAATCTTGGTATCCCTGTTTAGCACTAATGGGTTAACCCCGGATGGTATCCCACTACTAGAGGTTGATGTACTCATGTCACCATTAAATATTAAAAGTGGACAATATTTTAAATTACGATTCTTTACAATATCCTTTTTAATGGTCTGAATTAACCTATTAGGATATCCTCTCTCTTTAAACAATTTTTGAACTACTTCCATTTCTTCCATAAATTCCCTAAAATCACTGGTCATTCTTGAAACCCTAATCATTTGACCTTTAACAACATTCTTTTTCAAAAATAATGGATGGCCACTCTGATAATGAACATAAGAATTTGAAAAAACAGCTCTTCTTATAAATCCTAGATTTATAACCCCTGTTTAATTTATCCTTATTTATCTTAACATCCAAATAGTTGACTTCATCCTTAGTATGTTGAAAGGTAAATTTAAGGAACCGAGTAGTACCATTCAAATAATCAGTAAATTCTCCAATTTCTATGTCTGTTCCATCCCATATAATAAAAATATCATCCAAAAAGCGGAAGTATTTTATAATATGTTGTTTAAAAGATTATTTGAACACATGGGTAAGCTCCCAATAAAGCATAATTATATTAGCGTAGATTGGGGCACAGGCCGAACCCATTGCCACCCATCAAGCTTGTGGTATATGTCCCCCTGAAAATATATAAAATTATTTTTCAAAACCAGTTCCATACTTTCAAGAACAACCCTGTATTCATCACCATTAAGTATATTAAATTCTGCCAATATATATTCAAACCATTTAAGGCCTAGTGTGTGGGGTATAACAGAAAAAAGGTCCTTGACATCTATCGTTAAAACTGAATAATCATCATGATAGGGTATAGCATTAAACTTTTCTAAAAAATCCCAGGAATCAATTAAAATATGTGGATAACCCAAATAAAAATGTTTTAACTTAATATCCACATAGATAGCTAAGGTTTGAGTTTTAGAACCCTGGGATGTAACAATAGGCCTCAAAGTGGGGGGGGGGTCATCAACTTGTTTATGTATTTTTGGGATCCCAAAAATCTCTGGGATTATCGGTTTAGAGACCCTCAAATAATTGTATAGGTCCATTTCAATTAGTCCTTGCATGAGGTGATCTTCCAGTATGAGATCTGTTCTCCTATAAAATATATTTATTTCATTCATGGAAATAATATATATCTTATATATATATCATATTTAGAATCTTAAGCATCCTATTGGTATAATCCCACTTGTCCATAAGGACTACCCCTCCCCCCTTATCAGGCTTCATAATTCTAAGCTTCTCATTACTTTGCAACTGATTAAGAATATAAACTTCATCAGTGGACAAATTATTATAAAACTGTTTAGTTTTTCTTTTGCTATAACCTTCCCTAACCGTGTTAAGAACACACATCTCAAAGGTGGAAATATTCTGCTGGAGGGGTGGGTTGAATAAACTTCTCCTCTTTAGTACCCTTTTTTTCCTCTTGGCATTGATCTTGAAATAAAACCCTTAAGTTACGTTTTCTAACAAATAATTTAATGTCAAATATAATTTCGTCAACCTTAGGCTTTTTTATAGGTATAAAAGTAAATCCTTTTGTAAAAAGATCAAAAAAATGCTGGAGTAATCTCTACATCAATATAATTGTAGATATTAAAATTATTATGGGAATATATTGAACACTTGTCCGTACCAAAATTGTTCAAAACTGCACCAATACTGCCGTTGTTAATATCATCACAATCCTCAGGCAATATACTCTGAGGAAAATCAAAAAATTGGGGACTACTTGGAATAGTACAATTATCGTGTGTACCTAAATTGTAAACATCTATATTGGTATCTATGATAATATCAGAACAAGTCAAATCACTCATCAATATCTCCCCTAAGCCGGCAGTCTCTGGTGTTGGTTGCCCATCACCTCTGCATAAGAGTGCTAATGGTTCTGATTCCTGATCCTTTCGGACCTCCGGGGGCCCTGCCCTTCCCCTAAAGGGTCAGTGACATCCCTCATACCAACACCTCTAGCCTCATTGTAATTATTATTGTTACTATTATAAAAAAAATTAGTATCCCGATACCTCGGTTCTTGATCGTAGTCGACATAATAACCTCTCCTATTTTGATGTTCATATGGGGCACGTGAGTTATATTTCTCGTACTTCCTTTTGTTAATATTCACATAGGCTCTCCCTTCCCTGTAATCTAAAAGGTCACATTCAGTTTTACCCATTTTCCTTTTGTAGTTTTTTAAAATATCAAAATCAACATCCTGCAACACCTTGCAATAGATATTCTTATATTCTGTAACTGTGAACAGTAAATCATTGCTAATTTCACTATATAGTCGATCAATATCGACTTTACAATTTCCCATAACATTGATATTGCTTTCTATCATGGCCCTCAAAATAGCAAGACCACAATCATTTAACAAATCAGAAACAGTTTTAAAAAGTTAATCATTCCCATAAACATTATTAGAGAACTTATTAAGTCTAAGCCCCTTTGGCACAATCTTCCGTTCTATACATTGTGTTAGATACCAATTGTCTAAAGACAAATTCCGGTACCTGTTAAACGCATGTTTAAAAGCTTTACACTTATCCTTAAAGCATGCATTCCCAGGTGCTATTCTTTCCGTCTCAACCGAAGTTGAAGAAAAAGATTTGTCCAACCAGTCAGTAAAGTTAATATTACTGTATCCTTCCAAGGGTCGTCACAAGCTGTTGGATGCAATTCTAGCCCTTCTGTTGTCAGTAAAACTCCGTACCATATGTTCTCCATTGTCGGGTGGGTCGGAGGTTCCTGTTCCTCATTCTCTTTCACTTGATGTCATAACCGGTCTGTCCGTACCCACGGGGCTACCCTGAGCACAAGGAATAGAAGCGCTCAGGTCAGATGATCCAATCAGCCTGTTTGAATCTTGTGAAAGGGATTGTATGACCCGTATAAGCTGACTTAGTAATGAACTATCCTCTTCTATTTCCGGGGATTCCTCGTAGCTGACCAGCAGAACACAAATAAACAACCACTCCACATAGCTCACCAAAAGCAAAAATAAAATAAAACAATATCCTCTGATCCGCACTATAAAGGTATATCCTCCAGTAACTTTCGAAAAACCACGCTCCAGTAGTACAAAAATGTATATTGGTATATTTTTAATCAATGTCAAACAACATAAGCCTCTTACAAAAAATAGATTTAGCGCACTTTCATTTCTACCCGCGAGTCTTCATCAGAATCAATTAAAATCATTAATTGATGCATATAAATACTTTTCCAAAGTTCATTATAACCAATTAAAAACCTTGGCAACAAATTAATCTAACTAAATAAATCAACTGAATCAATTAAAAAACTGTTGAACGCACTATAAGGGCTTAACATAAATTTTCCAAAATACTTATAATATATTCATAACAAACAAATTGTTATTATGCAGTAGAAATTAGCAGACGACATTTACAAATTTAAAAACAATAAAATATATAAGTATAATTATGAGATATAAGTATAAATTATATAAAATAAGTATGTAAATAAATAAATAAATAGTAAAAAAGACTGGGACCAAAATTTCATTATTGTTTTACGTAACAAGTATCCTACCAACAACCTAAATATAAATGTAAATAGGTGAATATTAAAAAATATAATTAATATAATAAATATTATGAATATTTGCAAGTTGACAAAAGTATTTAAATGTACTGTAGACTGCAAAAAATCTATATAGACTTAAATCAATAAACCAAGGAAGGTTTATTTAGGATTTAATGCCAACAATTTCAATGCAGGTTTAGTGTAAATATGGTCATTCATGCCCATTTGGGAGCATGAATCTAATCTAATCTGCCAAATTAATTCTCTATATTCTAAGAAAGTTTCCCAATCACCACCCCTCTCACCATGTTTCACCTCTTCTAATACCCACAATTTTATATTGGTATTTTTACACTTTAATGTGTGTCTAAACAAGGTATTATTCTCATTCTTTTTATTGATGTCCCTCATATGCTCATATATCCATGTTCTCATAAACATAAACAAGTTGATGACCCCCCATTGAGGCCTATTGTTACATCCCAGGGTTCTAAACCTCAAACCTTAGCTATCTATGTGGATATTAAGTTAAAACATTTTTATTTGGGTTATCCACATATTTAAATTGATTCCTGGGATTTTTTAGAAAAGTTTAATGCTATACCCTATCATGATGATTATTCAGTTTTAACGATAGATGTCAAGGACCTTTTTTCTGTTATACCCCACACACTAGTCCTTAAATGGTTTGAATATATGTTGGCAGAATTTAATATACTTAATTGTGACGAATACAGGGTTGTTCTTGAAAGTATGGAACTGGTTTTGAAAAATAATTTTATATATTTTCAAGGGAACATATACCACCAGCTTGATGGGGTGGCAATGGGTACGGCCTGTGCCCCAATCTACGCTAATATAATTATGCTTTATTGGGAGCTTACCCAGGTGTTCAAATAATCTTTTGAACAACATATTATAAAATACTTCTGCTTTTTGGATGATATTTTTATTATATGGGATGGAACAGACATAGAAACTGGAGAATTTATTGATTATTTGAATGGTACTACTCAGTTCCTTAAATTTACCTTTCAACATACTAAGGATGAAGTCAACTATTTGGATGTTAAGATAAATAAGGATAAATTAAACAAGGGTTATAAATCTAGGATTTATAGGAAGAGCTGTTTTCCGAATTCTTATGTTTATTATCAGAGTGACCATCCATTATTTTTGAAAAATAATGTTGTTAAAGGTCAAATGATTAGGGTTTCAAGAATGACCAGTGATTTAGGGAATTTATGGAAGAAATGGAAGTAGTTCAAAAATTGTTTAAAGAGAGAAGATATCCTAATAGGTTAATTCAGACCATTAAAAAGGATATTGTAAAGAATCGTAATTTAAAATATTGTCCACTTTTAATATTTAATGGTGACATGAGTACATCAACCTCTAGTAGTGGGATACCATCCGAGGTTAACCCATTAGTGCTAAACAGGGATACCAAGATTACCCCGGAATTACCACGTTTAACTTTAACTTATTATGCAGACATTGGTTGGTTGAAAAAAGATATTAATGGGGTTTGGAATATATTTGGGAGAATGGCCAATAAAACATCAATTTTTCAACAACCCCTTAGGTTTGGTTATAGGAAGAATATCAACCTCAAAAATATTTTTGAAAGAAAGAAGGTTATAAGTGGTAGTGGGGGGGGGGGTACAAACCAGAATTGGTATCCACAAGTGTGGTGGATGTGCACAATGTCTATTTTTAGCGGGGGGAAAGAACTTTTGATCCCAAGTATTGGGTTTAGATTAAAGAGTAATGGTTATTACAGCTGTTACACCAAAGGAGTAGTATACCTTGCATATTGTAGGGCATGCTGGGCCTATTATGTGGGGAAAACAGAGAGGCATCTGAGAACACGGATATATGGACATATGAGGGACATCAATAAAAAGAATGAGAATAATGCCTTGTTTAGACACACATTAAAGTGTAAAAATACCAATATAAAATGTTGGGTATTAGAAGAGGGGAAACATGGTGAGAGGGGTGGCGATTGGGAAACTTTTTTAGAATATAGACAATTAATTTGGCAGATTAGATTAGATTCATGCTCCCAAATGGGCATGAATGACCATATTTCCATTAAACCTGCATTGAAATTGTTGGCATTAAATCCTAAATAAACCTTCCTTGGTTTATTGATTTAAGTCTATATATATTTTTTGCAGTCCACAGTACATTTAAATACTTTTGTCAACTTGCAAATATTCATAATATTTATTATATTTATTATATTTTTTCAATATTCACCTATTTACATTTACATTTAGGTTGTTGGTAGGATACTTGTTACATCACACAATAATGAAATTTTGGTCCCTGTCTTTTTTCTATTTATTTATTTATTTACATACTTATTTTATACAATTTATACTTATATCTCATAATTATTCTTATATATTTTATTGTTTTTAAATTTGTAAATGTGATCTGCTAATTTCTACTGCATAATAACAATTTTTTTGTTATGAATATATTATAAGTATTTTGGAAAATTTATGTTAAGCCCTTATAGTGCGTTCAACAGTTTTTTAATTGATTCAGTTTTTTAATTGATTCAGTTGATTTATTTAGTTAGATTAATTTGTTGCCAATGTTTTTAATTGGTTATAATGAACTTTGGAAAAGTATTTGTATGCATCAATTAATGATTTTAATTGATTCTGATGAAGTCTCTTGGGTAGAGATGAAAGCGCGCTAAATCTATTTTTTGTAAGAGGTTTATGTTGTTTGACATCGATTAAGAATATACCAATATACATTTTTTTACTACTGGAGCATGGCTTTTCGAAAGTTACTGGAGGATATACCTTTATAGTGCTGATCAGCGGATATTGTTTTATTTTATCACTGCTGCTTACAGATCATGTATTGGAGGCAGATGTCCCTATGTTGTGCATGTGTGCCATCAATGGGCCACTTAGTGACCCGTACAATGACAGTATCATGGATGCCTAAGTGGGTGCCTTATAAATATTGCCTGAGCAGGGATATAGTCAAATGGCTTGGCTCAGTTTGGGGGTTGTCCGTCTTGATGTACCATCACTCAGGTCATTGGCGACTGCCTTGGAAATGTCCACCATGTATAACAGTCATGCTCCCCCCATCATGCAGCCAAACTATGTACAGTCAACAGTGTGTAGATCACATATATGTGTGCTGAGAAGCTCTATGATGATTGCCCCTACAGGCATACAGATATGGGTACTTAGACAAAGAGGTCTATAGTTATGGTGGCCAGTGGATGCACCACCTCTGTGCAAGGGTGGAACATTTGCCATTGTCCACTCAGCTGGTGTGCAGCCAGTGGTGTTAGTATGATTGCAAGGGTTTCCCAGTGGTGTTAGATATCCTTGTGAGATCAAATGTGGGATGCAGCTTGGAATCTTAGCATGTGCAATAGATGCTGGGTATGCTCCTTTGAGAGGCCAGTTACAAACTGCTCTGTATATAAGGGAGTTATGGGACAGGTTGTAGGAAAATCATGTCACATGTGGTGGGGACAAAGGAGTGTAGACGACACAGACAGTGTGGGAGTATAGGTTAGGTATGAGTACAGACCCATCATACATGTTATCATGATGTCTGAGGTCAGCAACCTTCTGGGCATGTCCTTTGAGGTTACACATGTAACTACACTGCGCATTGTGGTTCTGCTTAATGTGGTGGCTAATGTTGTCACTTACCATGTCTACACAACATCACAATAACACTATGTGCTTCATTTAGCTGAGGAGGTTGGTCCTGCATGTTAGGGGGGCACCCTCACCCCAACTGTCACACTGCAATGTCCATGTGTTATCGCACAGCCTGCTAATGGCAGTTGTCCACCCCTCAGGTGTGATAAGCCATGATGGGTCTGTTTCCCACCTGTCCTGTACAGTCAAGTTCATGCAGTTGTAATGCTGCTGACATAATGCATGGGTGTAGAGCTCTGTATACCTGTCTGTCCCATCTCCAGGGCAATGTGGAGTCATGCTATGTCAACCATTCCACGGAAGTTTATACATGGTTTTCTTCACATATATGTCTGTATTGTCTGCAGGGGGGGTAAGTGCTGGTAGTTCCAAAGAACATGATCTGTGGCCAGATCCCACCAGGTAGGACCTCACATGGGGGGAGCTGCAGTGGTCACCCATATTGGTAAACACATGATGCAGTATGTTGGTTCCCCATGTTGGGATGTCACAGCACTGCTCCAGGGCATTGTAGGTATGGATCTGGACCATCCTTTGGGCAAGTGAGCCACAGTACAATCTAAGCAACACAGTGTGTACATATTACACTTCCCTAACGTGTTTGTCTATGCTCTGTAGGGGCACCTTAAATGACTCTCTTCCTGCAACATGCTGGCAGTAACTGCAATACTTACATGCACAGAGGGCAACCAGCATGTAATGTAAAGCAGTCTCCCCAGATCTCTGAGTCCTGTCACATGAAATGCCATGACAGAGGTTAGCATGGATATGAGCACTACCACTGTCGTACACCTACTGACATTGGACCAAACACCGTTACCTTTGCTGAAGGCCAGATCATGCCTACTGACTGCAACCATTAGAACCCATTGACTGTTACACTATGCAATGGATGCCAGACATAAGTTTCACTCCACCAACCATGCCCTTACAATGTGTATGACAATATTAGGCCAGCAGACCATGCTGGAATCTGTATATGTCATATACAGAGTGTTATATCAGCTGGTGGATAGGCAAGTGTCTGACAGTTATACTCAGGGACCACTGCAGTGGGAGACCTATGCTCCAATGATGCCAGTTACCAGTGGAGTTCATCATTGGTGTACCCCTTCTACCTATTCCCTCTCTGCAGTCACAGCCACTGTCACTGATCTCTGACTGAGCACATTAGCAGGTAAGTGCATATCAGGAGCTGTCACAAAATCCCACACAGAAACAAAAGTTATTTAGGATGGCCTAAGACACAGTCAGCTACCCATGCAAAATTTTGTAGTGTCTGCACACTGCACAGTCAAGCCATTACATATGGAGTTATGGACACAGAGAGTAATGTAGCCTTTGACTGTCACTGGTCAGAAAGATGTGGATGCATTCACTGTTGTACAACCAATACCAACAGCTTTGGGATTTACATCCCAGACTGTCACTGGTATACTGAATGTGGCAGTCATCACACCTATCACTGTGTGCAATGGCACCCTTGTCATGTCACTGCACAGGCATATCTTACAATTGAAGCAGCCACACAGGTTTCATGGTACACCAATACACAGTGCAGATAACATGTCCTATGGAGTCCATGTCATGGCTATACATGTGTAGATTGTCTCCAAAATGCTTTGGAGGGGATGCGTATGGCTCCATACAGGGAGGTGTCAGTTCTCACCATGGACCTTCTGTGTATCCACAACAGGACTAACACATGTCTCACCTGTTCTACAAACTGACAACATCAGTGTGGTATGCATAGTACATGCTGGTGAGACAGGTATGTAACACAGACAGTACACTGTACATGAAACAGGCCCCCCCCATGCATGTAAAGCACACATCTGCTGTGACACATATCATGTGCACGTTACACATTGGGATGCAGAACATGACAATCGTAACTGTTGTCGGCAACTGTTGGTCCTGGACACAGGGTATATGTAGATGGGTCATCTCTATCAGCACAGCTTGTAAATGTGTTAGTTCTCAAAACCCTGATGGCACTTATCAAGGGTAACAGACCTTGTCACAGATTAGAGATCCATGAGTATGCTGAATGCCACCATTGTTCTTGTTAGCCTGTTATACACACATGAACCTGTGGAGCCATGCACTTGTAGTGCTGTACCTTGCTGATGGCATATTACTGCTGTGCTGACATGCCATCCTGTGCTGCTGTACTTCTGCTGTGTATTCATAGGTTATCCCAAAAGACTCCTGTAACAAAAACATAAACAGGCCTGTGACACACCTGTCATTGTGTAACTATACAGCCAATACAACATCATACAAAATAAGGTATACAAATGTATGTGGTGTACTCATGACAAATGTATCGATGACAACTACAAGTGGCATGGTGAACCAACACTGCATTACATAAGTGCATGTTAACTAATATAGTCACCCTGTGCATCAGACACATAGCATCATTTCCCTGCATCGATGCAAAGAATGACAGGGATGGAACATAGGTATCTTCACTTGCAGAGGCTGTTGTATGGGGGTGGAGGAAGCCTAGGCTGGTCCAAATGGTGGACAGCATGTGTGTGAGTCAGGAGGGGAACATGTAAGATGGAACAATGAGAGGTGCCATGTGTGTCTGTAGGTGAACTGCATTTGACAGTGGTGTGTGAGAGTTTGTGTGTACACCCACCTTATTGCTAGCCCTACATGTGTGTATGTTGGACAGCTTTGGACTCTACATGGTAGAGTTGACAGTTCACTGTTTTCAGTCCCAAACATGGGAACACAGGAATTGGTTTCTGACCTTGGGCATGGAGGTGCCAGCGCAACTACCTGATGATGACTGCTGTTTGCTCGGACCGTGTCCCCCACAGGACCTCCCAGGACCATGAGCCCATGGCCTGCCACATCATAATGAGGACAGCACACTCCTCTCTGTAGTGCTGGATGTACTGCCACTATGAGATCATGAGTATGCATGACCACATGGACTCTCAGCAGATGGGGTTGCTGACCTGTGTACATGAATCTGATGCTCAACTCCAACCACACATTGCAGCACAGACAATGTGCAGTCCAAGATAGATACTGTCACAGCCCAGTGTCACTTTCTCAGCCCAGCGTCTGTCCACTACATCAGTGAACCAATACAGGTTGTTCCCAATACAGTAGAGGCAGTCACAGATGTCAGACTGTGCTGCATCCATAACCCTAAGCATACATCTGGTGTTCCTTTCAGAAAGTGCCTGTGCCTCCATGATGGCCCAAAACATGTGCCGAGTGACCCATGATGTGACACTTGCAACAAGTGGTGGATGGACAGCAGGCCTCCTACAAGCACCCCTGTCAATCTGCCTGTGTGGGACATCACCAGCTGTCTGGCTATAGCCAATGTCTACACACACACAAGGCATAGTTGCCACACTTTTCTGTTCATTGTCCCCACCTTGCCAAATAATGCCAAAGTGGTGCTGATTTAGCACAGAGCCCTGGGGGACTCCACTTGTGACCATCCTGTTTGTGGAATTGGTGTCTCCAGTCTGAGCTTCCTCTGTTCCATCTGTTGACAGATGGCTATCCTGTAAGACAAGTAGGGGTTTATGCCTAATTCTTAGAATTTGTTTAAAATTCCTGAGTGGTATTTTGTATCAAATGCCTTAGCTATGTCAAGTTTAGTGATATGCACCATTTCACCTTCATCTATTGCTTTGGTGACCTTCTCAAAGAAGTCCACCAGGTTCAGTAGGCTTGATCTGCCTTTGATGAAACCATATAGGGTTGGTTCTAATGTCTGAAGGTTTCCAGTGTCATTGTTAATCATTTCCATATGTTCATAGGTTCATAGGTGTGCACTAGGCTAATGGATCTGGAGCCTATATAAGCCTAGCCCAAGAAGATTCCCCGGCATCATGTCACCCAAAGTTAGTTCCCTCTGAAGTGATCCCTGGGGTGAACTTCCTATTGCCCATCCACTCATCAAGATTTCTCTTAAAGAGGGCCAGTGAAGTGCTCTGCTTGATGTGAATGGGAAGTTTATTCCGGAGTTTGGGAAATCTCTGGGTTAGGAGCCTGTCCCTCCACCATGTTCTGTTTATTGTGATAATGAGGTTTAGGTTCCTGGAGCATGTGGCATGGAGGGATTGGGATTTCTTTGGGTGTAGCATATCTAGCAGCTCTGGGTCAGACATGGCTTTGTAGGTCAAGTAGAGATTAACTCTAAGTAGGCGATAGAGTATAGCTGGAGTTTTTTTAGTCTGTCGATATAGGGCATGTGTCTAAGGTCTAAGATCCTCATAGTGAGATATTTTTGTGGCCTTTCCAGTTGTTGTAGGTATCTAGTGAGGTACATACCACATGGGGCATTGTATTCTATAATAGGTCTAATGAGGGATGCGTAGAGAGGGATTATGACCTCTTTCTTCCTGGATGAGAAACCTTTTGTAATGATATGTGCCACATAGAAGGACTTTCTGACTACAATAGCAATGTGGTTACCAAAGGAGAGGTTGCTGTCAACCTGTGTTACCAGGTCTCTTATCACACCTTTGGTGTTTAGTGGTCTACCGCCTATGTGGTAGTTCATGAGAACCAAATTTTTCCCAAAGGAAATGACAATGCACTTTTTGACATTGAGCTTAAGGCCATGGTTCTGGCACCAGTAATTGGTGTCAAGTGAGGCCTTTTTGTAGAATGTCTACATCAGTTGGAGGGTTACCTATTACAACTGTGAAACTGCAGTTACGCGAATATGGAAACGTCGACACATATTGAGTGAACCGCGAAAACACCGAACGTCCTGAAGCGTGAAATTCAAAATGTCAAATCGTCATAGTTGGCCCTTCTCCCGTATAGCTCCTCAAGGTAAGTGTGCAATAGTTATGGACCTTAGGGTTAGGGTGCGGGTTAAGCATACCTCTCAACTGTACAGATTTTCGCAGAATGTCAAGATTTTTGCCTCATATTTTTGGTCTGTTTTTAATAAAATTGTGGTTTTCTAGCAAATTAGTGGCAGATCATTAAAGATTGAAGTTAGAAAATAATGAGAGACATTTGGGTTTCAGACTTCATACCCTTCAGAAAATTTGTGCTAATGCAAAACCTGTCATTCTATCAACTTTCTAAGTTTGTAACAGCAATATTAAAAAATTGTCCCTATTTTTAGGTCTCTGTCCCACTTTTATTTATGGCTTTGTCCAGATTTATTGCTCTAGGAGGTTGAAAGATATGGGGTTAAGGTAAGTGCATACATAGTAATACATGTAAGCTTTAGTTTAGGGCTAGAAGTAGGGTTTTGTTAAGTGTATGTATGTGGATTATTTACTTTGTTTGGGTGTCGTAAAGTTAGCCACCTCTGTTTTTAGAAGCCCAAAATTGGCTTTGGAGAAGTATTTTACAGTGGTTTCCTTTGGGGAGGGGGGGTGAGGGTGGGATGTGGATATCCATGGTGATTAGCTTGTGGTCAGATCTGACCAGGGAGGAGTTGATTACTGGCGTAGGGTAATGGTCGCCCATGTTAATAATGACCAGGTCAAGGATGTTTCTACCCCATGTGGGGGTAAGAATGAGTTGGTCCAGGGCATTGGAATTAATGAATTCCAGAAAACGTTGAGCAAGTGTGTTGGTACATGAGTAATTTTCCCAGTTAATGGTGGGGTAGTTATAGTCTCCCAGTACAAGTTTATTGGGTTGTACCCTAATATTTTCCAGTGTGTTTAGTAATGTTGATTGGGAGTCTGTGGACATGGTGGGGGATCTATAGCAGGCTACGGGTTTATATCAGATGATTGAAAGCTGAAAATATCGAAGCTCCAAACCTCGAACTGAAAACTTTGAAGCCGGAAAACATTGAACGTGAAAAAAAAACAGTGCACACCCAAAACAACACACAAAAAAAATGCTCTATGCAGGGGGGAGGGCAAGATCCCCTGTGCCCCCCACACCCCCTGCTACTTAAATATACCAACTCCGAGATCGCAATACAGTGCAGTAAATGGAAATCTTCCCTTCCCGTGCTCTATGGAGATTTTCACTTTACGCTTCGATGTTTTCCGGTTTTGAGGTTTACAGTTCGAGGTTTGGAGCTTTGATATTCTCAGCTTTCAATCATCTGATATAAATCTGCAGGCTACAACCAGGATTGCAGGTTTATCCAGTGTTAGTTGTACCTGAAGTATCTCTGATGCGTTATATTGGGCTACTAGTCTGGAGGTGTGCATATCCTTTATGAATATGGAGACACCACCACCTTTAATGCTTCGGTCCAGGTTTAGGGGATGAAAGGTGTGGTATGAATTATAGCCTGGTAGTGCTGGTATGCTCTCTGAAGCCTTGAACCAGGTCTCGGTCACTGCATAGATGTCAATGTTCTCCATTTTAAGGAGTGCTTTGAGCGAGTGCATTTTGGGATTTAGACTTATAGAGCTGAGTAGCATAACCATCAGATTTATTTTGCTTGTAGCTGTTACGGTGGCAAGAGCCTTGGCCAGTAACCAGAATCCCTGGGGTGACAGGTGTAGGCCATCCCTGGCAAAGCATTGAGGCCTGTCAATCATGTCATTTTTGCCAGATACTGGATCCTCTTAAAATGACACCAGAAACAGCCAATTGTTGAAATCAATCATTTTCTGCTTGTACTGTGGCATCATTCTAGGTGATGGTAGGATGCTACTCAGAGCTAGAGTCATACCTACCTGGGCTACAAGATCCAAGAGCTACTCTATGTCTCTTTTCATGTAGTCCAGAGAGGTATGTTTCAGGTCATTCATGCTAACATGGAGCATGACAGAGTCATATTTGTACCTGTTGTGGAGTGATCTAAGTGCATGCGTTATGTGGCGGATCCTGGCACCCGACAGGCAGCTGACCATAACTTTCTCCTTATTCAACCTAGTGAGTGGGACATCAGTGTGCCTTACTATTGAGTCACTTATCACTAGTGTATTGGGTAAGTTGTTTTGCCTTATGGGCTCTGGTTGAGTGGCACACTGTTTATGTGAGCTATGTGTCTCAAGGTTTGTGCTGGGATGTGGTGATTGTTTGTGTTTCTGCCTCGGAGGTCTCTGTTGTTTGGGCAGGTTTTTATTGAGAGCCTCTGTGGAAGTAGGTGCATGTTTTGTGGTACTATGTGAGGGTTGTGGTGGTGTAAGTTCTGGTGGGCTATGTTTTGAATGTGGTGCAGGTGTTAACCTTCTCCTCTTGACTGGCTAATCCAGTCTTGGCTGGAGAGTGCTTGGTTTCAAATTTGGCTATATATGTGCATCTCTCACAAGTTGTAGTGTTGGGAGGTAAGAGGAGAGGGTTGTCTGTGTACATGAGGCAGTTGCTACATTGCCTCGGGATGCCAAGTTCACCAGGTTAACAGGAGAAAGCACAGGGAACTGACCTTTAGACATGCCTGGATATGAGCTCAATATATTAAGTACTGAAGCCTTTTACAGTATTCTTTCCATGGCTTTGCATATGAGACTAACCAGATTAATGGGTCTGTAGTTCTTAGGATACTCTGATATAATGTTGGGCAGAGGGATGACCACTGCATTCTTCCATTCACATGGCATGAAGCTTGTATGGAGGCTATTACTTCCAAATACCTACCACATTTCCCCCTACAGCAAACCAACACCAAAATTCATTTCAGCAGATGATCTTATTGTTTTCCTCAAAATAAACAGTAATAAACAAAAAATAAACAAATATGCATTACCGTCCTTTATATCCCTCCTGGCTTCAATACAGCTATACTGGAAGATATGTGACATTAGATATCCATAACATTTCCACTAGAAAAAAAATATTATTAGGTGATGTGAATGTCAATTGGTTGGACATAAACTCTAACTTCCCTACATCTAGCATGAACTTATATGGTTTCATACAACTAAATAATAGCCTCACACATTATAGCAAGACATCAAATTCACTATTAGACTGGATGTTAGTATCAGACCCTATCAAGTACTCAACCACAGGTACAATGTCAGACTTTCCCAGTGATCATCTTCTAATCTATATGACTAGACATCTCACACATCCACTTAAACAGCATATTTATAAAACAACACATAACCTTTCCAAGTTTGACCCAGAAATGTTCATTACTACACTATCATCTACTAATTGGAACTTCCTAAAAATCCTCCACTTAGTCAATGCTGTAATTGAATTCAATACAAATTTTCTAAATCTCCTAAATAGCTTTGAACCTCCTAGAAAGAAGAGACTAAAACAAAATGCAGTTTGACTATGAGTAGAATGCTAATGCAGGATAGAAAAAACATGGAAGTAATGTTAAAAATAGAAAACAGAACACAATGACCAATAACATAAATCCTGTCAAGCCTAGCAGCTTTCTAGGTTTATAAGAGCAACAATTACAATAGGACCTTTGTCCCCCTTATTTAAGGCCATGCAGTTTTTCTGAGCTATGAGGCTGAGGGGTACGTATGGAGGGCAGAGAAAATACAAGGAAATTGGGATACATTATGCAAAGCTAAAGAAATGTATCTGATTTTCTTTGTATTTTTGCCCTGTCTTTCTCATGTCAATAAATTGTCTGGATTTCAGTTTAAAAAAAAAAAAAAAAAGCATCAGAGATCTTCCTTTCTCTGTTGCTAGTTTTCCAAAGCATTGATGCACTGTGTAAGTGTGGGAATGCAAATCCCACATGCATGCACAGTACATCAACAATGTAGAAGAATAGGAAAACAACGTGGAAGAACACACATGGTGCTGCTATACAAAGACGTTTGGGTGGATTCAGTAAAGCTTACATGATAATTTGACAGAGCCACAAAAAGTTTCAGATTCAGTAAACTCTGTATAGTGCCGCACAGCAGTGCGCACTCATGCACCAACATGGACACTTTTGCGGTATACAAATTACAGAATAAGTAGCTGAATTTTATGCTCATGAAGCAAATCAACATGGTGGAGCAATTCAACAACCACTAAAGCAACCGTGTAGACTCTGTATTTGTGTTGGCTGTGCATTCCAAAACTTTCTGAATACAGCCATGGGAAGGAGTCTACATGGAAACAACAGCAAGTAAAAGCCATTACATTTGTACAGAAGTGCCCTTAACATGTAACACCACATATATTCTAACCTAATTATACAGGGTGGATGCTTGAAAATCAATGTAACAATCATAATAATTTTAAGTGTCATGACATAAATGCAGCTTCACTCCCCCACCCCCAAATGAAGAATATACTTTTAAGTAATGCAGGCTGCTAAAATATGTAAACCTCCATGAAACAGAGTATTATATTATAATGTAAGCATATGTAGGATGTAGCTGATGGATTACAGTATTGCTCTTGCAACATTAGGCCCCCATACAGTTTCCTTGCCTATATGGTTACTAACCATTTAGATTGTGGGCTGTCACCAAAGTGAAGATGCAAATGAGTTCCAAACTCATTAGAATTGTTGAATCTCAAAAAAGAGTAACCATGTAGGGATGATCACTTCATGTAGATACTTCCATAGTAATCATGTTGAATGCATGGCAACAGTGAATGCTGACATCAGGGGTGTGTGTCAAGTTACACTCACAGAGGTGAACATGTAGGGCCGTAAAGGGTGAAAGTGCATGTAAGCAGTGCAAGCGGAGATGAACATGCAGGGCTGTGAAGGGTGAAAGTGCATGTAAGCAGTGCACAATTTCCAAGTTCTGTGTCATCCTCATTATTTGGTTGTTAAAATATGTGGTCTCTGTCAGGTTTATTATTTTTTTTACTTTGCTATTGTTTGCATGATATAGTGCTTAGCACAACCACAAGAATGAATGGTAGGTTTCTTTGTATTGGTATGTAACTATTCCTGTGGCAGCACATGTATGTGTTAGAACTGGAATATAGATGGTCTTCGGTTTGACTACAGCGTGTGCAATCTTTATTTCACTTTTTATGGTCCATGTTTGCGTGATATCATGAGAACGGTGGAAATATCAGTTTTGCTTCTGCTTACCTTATTTATGCAAAAGTGTGCAGAGGTGGGCGGAGTTGTGAGGAGGTACACATAGCTCACTAATGACCAAGCAACAGGTGTGTTTAATGGATGCTACTTATAACATAAGCAGGTGAAATGCATGTTACTCAACCAATCCAACACGGTGGAGCTATTCAACAATGTATAAAGTATCCATGTAGCCTCCATTCTGTTTTTTCCTTTATCCTTCAATACCATTGGAGAAGACACATTGAAATTTTAACTAAGACAATGCTAAGGGCTGCTGTAGCTATTCTACATATGTATGTGCTACAGACCAATGCTGCTGCTGCTAACAATAGGCCTGGGCCTAGGCCAAGAAGGAGAAAAGTGTTCAGGCTCAAGGTAACTTTCCAGGTGCTACATGAGCTGGAGACTGTAAAGCACAGGGATAATTAACAAGAACTCTGTGAGCTCTACCACCCTCATCTCAGAGCTAGAGCCAACCAAGGGGAATCCATCCCAGTGGAAACTAAGGTATGTATAGCCCTTACAATATTAGCTACTGGTAGCTTTCAAAGACCAACTGGGGATATGATGGGTCTATCACAGGCATCAGTCTCCAGGATCCACCACCAATTTCTGGATGCTATATACATGCCAGTGAGCACATATTTTTCTCCCATGCTTCTGAAGAGCGGGCCAGCAATATGGAACTGTTTTACCATATAGCGCACTACCCTGAAATACTGGGTGCCATAGATTGCACACATGTACACATTAAGACACCACCTGGTGAGCACGGTAAAATCTGCATTAACCACAAGGGATACCACTCCATCAACTGCCAAGTCATGTGTAATGACCAGGGAATTATCTTGAATGTGTATGCTGGCAATCCTGGCAGTTATCATGACTTCCACATCTGACACACATCACAGCTGTACCAGATGTTTACTGGGAGGGCATCTCACGGCCATTTATTGGGGGATGTTGGCTATGCCCTGGAACTATGGCTGATGACACCCATCAGAAGTGCACACACAGGCATGGAAGAATCCCATAATGAGGCACATGCTCAAATTAGAAACATCATAGAGCATGTGTTTTTGCTTTTGAGCTAAGTTGGCCTAGTGGTCTAATGCACTATGCTGTAGTTAAGAGGGTCTTGGGTTTGTGACTTGGCAGGGGTGTATATTTGTCAGGCCCCAGTGGCCTAATGAATAAGGCATTGGCCTCCTAAGCCAGGGATTGTGGGATCAAGTCCCATCTGGGGTGATATAATCTTAAGTGGAGGTTGGCATAATGGTTAAGGTGTTTACCTTATGTACACAAGGCACAGGGTTTGATTCTCACATGGGATAATTGGCTATGCTTGAAATGGCCCACAAGAGCTGTTAGCCTAGTATGAACATATGAACGCGTATGAACACAGTTCCAGTGTCTAGATATATCAGGTGGAGCACTGCGGTATAATTCACACACGTGTACACAAATATTCACAGTATGTGCTGTGCTTCACAATCTGATCCTGCAGAAACAGCTGCAGCAGAATCAGCAAGGGGAAGGGAAATACATTCCTCCACCAATGCCTAGTTCACCACCGTCAAAGTCAAAGGAGGATGCAGAGGAGGAACCCCCAGCTGTTGAACCTGTAGGCAGACATAGGTATGCTCAGTATGCCCTTTCTTTGGCTAAGAAAAAACACACAGCACATTCACTGACCACCTAGGAACCTAACACCTTTCTCCTACTCACATACATATAGTAAAATTGACATCAGACAACTCACACAAACTATACCTCCCCATGTATTGGCTGTGTACTGATTGCATCAGACAGAGTCAGCCCTGAAATAAAGGTGCGTCAACTGCTGCATTTGCAAGGTAAGTCCTGAACCTAGAATGTACTCTTTAATAATATGATGGCATACCCTTGTAGTTCCTAACTTGGTACAGAAAGCAAGTAAATAGTGGTGGATTTGTACAGAAAATAACAACATGTGACAGCACTTATTTTACTAATATTTGTCCATTATAATTAGTAGGCCTCAGGAATGAAAGATTCACACAGTCATACCTCTGAAGAATTCTGATGTTCCTTGCATGGCCTCAGTTTAGCACAATACCTTTGTACTGGTAAATCCTTAAAGACAGAAGTTAGAAAAGCGATGCTACACATTGCAGTTTCAGACTTCAGAATTGTTTGTGTCATAACAGTAACTGAGCTTTGTTCTCCCCCCAAAAGAGGTGTGTACCTTGTTCCTGCCCTAATAGTAACTCAGGTATGCTACCCAAAAGAACAGTATATGTATAGTTGTGCCATCCAGTCTGGACTGCATATCATATTATTCCCAGTTAATATGCCATCACATGTTAAGGCCAATTTTATAGAATGTCTTACACACTGCATGTGTTAGATAACTGATGAATGACCAAGAAACACAGAAAGGTAACACAAAGCTGTATATTTATAAGCAAAATTATGACAGGTTGTGTGATCGCTAACTGTTCTATGTCCAAATATAGTAAAGAGAATTAAATGTACAAATCACAGCTGATGGTTTGATAGTAGTGTACATTCTGATTTAGTTGATTGTGTTTAGAATGACTTCTTTTATTTGATGCAAAGCTGTTTGTGTGGCAAAGAGGACTGAGGCACCCACCACAATTTTCTGAAGATGTATTGGTGTGAGGGATCAAATCCTGACATATGTATAAATTTGTGATGTGTACTGTCAAGTTTTACTGTGCTTTTAGATGTTTTGTGTATGTGTTCCTTAGTTTCAGCATCTTTTCCTCTTTGTCTTCTTTTAATTCCACTTTTGCGCAATGCACCACATCCTGAAAAATAGTTTGGCTAAGGTTATCTTGTTTGTGTGATGTACAACACTGTGGAAACAGGGGAAAACCAGATGGCTTAGAAAGCAGACACCCAAAAATAGAAAATGGATACATTAGATTAACACTCTTAGCTGTCATCAAAAGCTGGCCTTTAGTACAGATGGGACCAGGATATAGTAACAAACATTAGCTGTGCAGCTTGCATTTGTGGACTGCCTCCATGTGTGCAAACAGGCCTATTTTGCATGCATGTACACTTTGTTAACCATCTCGCAAATCCAATGCTCGTTGTGCTATGAAATTGTATATATGGTATTTTAATATTGGTCTTTATTGTCCATTTCCTTTGTATGACATAAAACTACATGTGGAAACATTATGAACTTAGGGCATGATATAACTATATATCATATATTTATAATACATCCATTTTTGCCCCCCCCCCCAACCACCCCAAATAAGCTCTACAACCCTGAGGTCTCATTACTTTTTCCACACATATATCAACCATGATACAAAGTGTCATATATAATGTTGTGTGCTCACTCATGGATAGGGCCACTTGGTGGTGCTCACAGCCTTGCTCTATAAAACTCAAACAGTCAAGTATGGTAGAAAGGGTACTTGTGTTGTTACACAGCTAGGCTTCCAAACAGCCTAATGCGATTAGGCTACTAGCCTCAGATGATGCAGTGAAGCAATGTACCTATGCAGGCCCCCCAACCTATTGTCTCCCACATGACCTGTCAATGTCATCTACTATAAGTTCACCTGCAATCTTGTCAAAATCACACTTGTGCCATGGCATGTCATTTAATTTCTGTGCCCTGTAGACTGTGTACTTAGGTAGGGATTATATTCTCACTGTAGTCAACTGTGTGTGTGTGTGTGTGTGTGTGTGTGTGTGTGTGTGTGTGTCCAATGGCATGGCTTGCCAGTCTTTTGAGACTTGCACAAACCTAAATATCCATTTCATGCAGGCCTCCCAACCTCTTGTCTCCCACATGGCCTGCCAATGTCATCTTCTATAAGTACACCTGCAGTTGTGACAAAATCAGACATGTGCCATGGCATGTGCAAAATACTGCATTCTGTGGTGTGTGTACCTAGATAGGTATGGGTACTATTCTTACTGCAGTCAAATGGGGGTGTTATGAGTGAGTGTGTGTGTGTGTGTGTGTGTGTGTGTGTGTGTGTGTGTGTGTGTGTGTGTGTGTGTGTGTGTGTGTGTGTGTGTGTGTGTGTGAGTTGTTGATGGACTTTACAATGAGCCTTTTACACCACCCTATGGGACACTGTTATCTTGTCCTGGACAGACCCATCTGTCATTACTAGGTTATACAGTATGGAAAAGAAACCTCTGTCTACAAATACAAAATTGATAACCCAGAAGTGGAAGACCACCTTCCTCAGCCTAAGCAAGCAAATAAGACAACTTGTGCAATCACTTACCCCACAGCACAGTGGGATAGTCCTCAACCACAGGATCCACCTGCCTCCACTCCACTGGCTATAGCACCAAGGTCCAACACATCTGAGCTGCAACCAGGAAGCACCTCTTGTGCTGCCGCTGCACTACTTGGCTCCTCATGTGCTTCTGCCCCAGAGGACATGTCTGTGGTTCCCTCCAGGAGCAGTGGCAGAGGGAGTGTTTTTATCACCCGAGAAGAATTACCAGGGATGGTGCATAGGATTGTGCACCACACTGTAAGTGCACACCTATGCAGGATGGAGACATTGCTCGCCATCATTGTACTGAATAACACAGGGAGACACAGATGTCAGACACTCCAGTCATTGGTGCAGTTAGGTGACAGTAATGACAGTCCACTGGGTGAGGACTTGATTCTCAGTCACCCAACTTGACATCCATAGGTTTGTGAGGTCAACACCAACCATGGTGTTCACCCACCTCTAGTGTTCTTTACCGTCCCTATGTCTTGTCTTGTATGTCCTGTCTGCAATTGCTTCTTCACCTTGCCAACTTTACCTGCCTCAGACATACATATGCCCCTTCCCCAACATTCCTCTCGCTCTCCAAAAAAAGGTTCCTGTTCCAAAAAAAAAAAAAATGTCACATACATAGCTCTCCATGTCATTGACATATCTACTTGACGCACTTGATTTGGTCCGATTGGCTATACAACATGATTATGTCATTGTCACCTCTCTCTCTGGAGGTGACAGTCCAAATTCAGCTAATCTTCTGCACATATGATCAGTTTTTCAGGGCACATTGTTAATATACATCATATATTCACAATACATATATGTGTTTTTCACCCCTCCAAAGCAATACACCCCCTCCCCCCAAAAGAGCAAGTATCTATCCCGGCAGAGGGCTGCCTCCCAAACATCTCAGATGCTCAGGTGAAGGCTGCCCTCTCCAAAGCAAAAAACACTGCTTCCATGGGACCAGATGGCGTCCCAGGTTGCGTCCTACATGAACTACAAGAGGAACTAATCCCTCAAATAAATCAGCTATATAATCTCAGCCTCACTACAGGATATGTGCCCACAGAATGGCGTACAGCAACAGTGGTCTCACTCCACAAAGGTGGAGCCTCTATGGACCCTGGAAACTATTGCCCCATAAGCCTGACTAACTTAGTCTGCAAGGCTATGGAGAGGATCATCATGGAGCTCATAAACAAAGACATCGGGGACCTACAGACACTAGATCCTACCCAGTTCGGCTTTGTCAAGGGCAGATCCTGCCTTTTGAACCTGGTTGACTTCTTTGAAACAGTCACCAAAGCCATAGATGAAGGGAAGGTAGTCCACACAGCCTATCTGTACCTCGCAAAGGCATTTGACACAATATCCCACTCGGGCATCATAGTTAAGCTATCCAGCTTAAATATAAACCCCTATGTCACAAGATGGGTCGCAAACTGGCTCAAAGACAGAACCCACAGAGTGAGAGTTTCTGGAGCCATGTCAGACTCGAAACTGGTCACAAGTGGTGTCCCACAGGATTCTGTCCTGGGACCACTCTTGTTCGGTATATACTTTTCCGAGGTACAGGCAAATGTGGGAGGACTATGGCTCACCAAGTTCGCAGATGACTGCAAACTGGGTGCCATAATCAACTCTCCAGCTGACACAAACATCCTTCAAAAAGGTCTCACAGAGATAGATAACTGGTGCCAGCGCCATGGTTTAAAGCTAAATGCCAAAAAATGTATAGTCATACCCTTTGGCAAAAACAATGTGCCCACAAATTACCACATAGGCGGAAACCAATTAAGTACAGAGAAAGTTATTAGGGACCTGGGGACCCAAGTTGATAGCAATCTCGCCTTTGAAAACCACATTGCCAAAGTGGTTAGAGAGACCTTCTACATAGCCCACCTCATCACGAAGGGTTTCACATCTAGATCAAGAGAGGTAATCGTGCCCCTTTATTCATCCCTCATCAGGCCCATCATAGAATACAATGCCCCTTTTGGGATGTACCTTACACGACACCTGCAGCAATTAGAAAGACCCCAAAAGTATCTTACCAAGAGGATCAAGGGTCTCAAACAGATGCCATATGCTGCTCGGTTAAAAAAACTCCAGCTCTACTCAGGTGCATACCGCCTACTTCGAGGCGATCTATGCCTGACATACAAAGTTATGTCAAATCCAGAATTAATGGACATGCTCCACCTCAGTAAATCTAAATCCCTTAGAGCCACATGCTTGAGGGACTTGAACCTCAGCACAGAAATAAATAGAACTTGCTGGAGGGACAGGTTCATAACCCAGAGGCTCCCTTCGCTCTGGAATAGAATTCCAGTTCATGTGAGGCAGAGCACCTCACTGAATCTCTTCAAGAAGAATCTCGATAAGTGGATGGGGGATCGTAGGTTTGTCCCAGGGATTACTCCCGTGTCACTATTAGACAGAGGCACAGTAAACTAAACATTAAAAAGGGCACAGTATACTCAAATCAAGGGGTGGCGTAAGCTATACAGAATCGGGCTAGGCTTATAATTGCCCCAGGGCAGATAGCCTAGTATGAACCTATGAACCTATGAACCTGGGGGCTCAGTACTTTTTATGCACATATATCAACTGCACTACAAAGTGTAATATATAATGTTGTGTGTTCCTTCATGGACAGGGCCAGTCAGTGGTGCTGACAACCTTGCCCTGCTAAACTCAAACATCCAACTATGGTCAATAAGGGCACCTGCATTTTTAAACACCCAGGCTTCTACACACCTAGGCACACTTTACAGTTAGGCTACTGACCTCATATGAACCTTTGTGTCTATGAGACTATGCAGGCCTCACAACCTGTTGTCCCCTACATGGCCTGCTGATGTCATCTACCATATGTTCAGCTGCAGCCATGTTAGTTTTTTCATACTTGCAGAAGTCTACACATCCATTTCATGCAGCCCTCTCAACCTCTGGTCTCCCACATGGCCTGCTGATGTCATTCACTATATGACCTGCAGACATGCATAAATCAGACATATGTTATGATGCTTGCATATAGTATTGTGGTTTGTAGTCTGTGTACTTAGGCAGGGATTCTGTTTTCACTGCAGTCAACTGTGGGTGTGTGTGTGTGTGTGTGTGTGTGTGTGTGTGTGTGTGTGTGTGTGTGTGTGTGTGTGTGTGTGTGTGTGTGTGTGACAAATATTACTTGACATTACAGAGATCCTTTTACACCAGCTTGTAGAGCACTTTTATCACCATATGCTCAACAGAAAATACTGATGTAATCAGCTATATCAGATTATTGCATATACAACCATCCCACCAGGCCAGGATCAGGCACTGGCTTGGAGTCCAGGCAGACATCACCTTAGGTTCGTAGGAGGTTTCTAAGTACAGAACTGGTGACATGTATGCTTTGAGGTATATTTGGTGCAGACATGGGGGTGAAAGTTGCATAAAACTGTACGGTATCAGCTTGGCTATGTCCTCAGGGTCAGTATGACTGGTATCATCCACTACTAGTTTGACACAAAGCTGGGCCTTCACTTTTAGATTTCTGACATAGCTAAACAATTCCTCATGATTATCTTTATCTAGGAATGTTACTTTAGGCCTGTACATGGCTTTAGATGACTTTTCAAGATAGCTAATTTCTCTGTTCAAGCTGTGGAGGGTGTCCTTCCTTTGTTGAGTCAGTTCTCTCTTGTTCATAGAGATTAATTTCTTCCACTTGTTGTATAACGTATGTATGTGCACTAAGGTGGCTTGTTTTCTGTGAGGAACTTGTTTTGGCCCTTTCACATTCTGCCAACTCTATACATTTATATAGCTGTTTATACAGGCCATTTGTGTATACCTCTGTATAGCCGTCATTGTTGAGAGTGGTAGCAAGGGGTTTGCAACTCTTTATGGCATCAGTTAGGAGTCTATAGTTTGCTGTGGATAAATGTTTCATCCTTTCTGCTGTTGAGGGGGGTCGGGTATGATTGTAAATGTGAACGAGACTGACTTGTGATCTGACCTGCCCGGGTGGGCAACATACAGGGGCTAGTGCAGAGAACCACTGTGTTGATCAGTACTAAGACTAGGACACTCAAGCCAATTGTGGAGGTGCAGACATTCTGTTACACAGCATGTGTATTAAAAAAGTCCAGGATCCTTATGGTGAGTGTGTTTGTGCACATATATGACTCCAAATCGATAGAAGGATAGTTGAAATCACACATAACCAAGGTGTTTGGCTGTCTAGTGAATGACTCAATTAGGTCCAAGTAGGCAGAGTGGTCCTCATGGTTCATGGTGGAAGACCTGTAGCTATCAATGATATTGAAGGGGGTTTTAGATACAGTTAGTTGGACTTAAAATAGTGCTATACAGTCATACTGTTTGACCAGTCTTGCGGTGTAATTGTCTTTAATTAAGTTATATACACCTCCGCCTTTGGTTCTTTCACACTTTTTTGATGTTTGAACATGTGGAATGCATTGTATCCCTGCATGGCCAAAGGTGCTCTCTGAGGCCT